>NW_026852493.1:0-16181 GCF_026571515.1 Ruditapes philippinarum
ATGGGGCTCTAAATGTAGCTCTGCCTGTTTTACCGTGGCAACATTGTGTCATCACCAGGACTTTGCCGTTTGGACATTGATTGACACGCATCCGGTTTACTACGATTGGTCACGGTATGGATGCGGTATAGATACGGTGGTTTCCCGGCAATTCCCTGTTCCAAGCCGATAGAACACGGATTTGGGCTTCCTCTCGGTGAGTGCCGGTGAGCCCCGGTTGTATTAAACATTTGAAGAAAACCGTGGTGATCTCTCAGTTTGTTCCGGTTCACCATGGTTTGTCCCTTTACTTCACGAAATTTCAACGACCCAACGTCAGTTTACCACGGTTGATCATGGTTGACTAAACCGTGGCAAACCGGGACATAAAACCGGGACTGTGTAAATGGGGCTTTAACCGCCCTAGTATGACTGTATTACTATTAGTACTAGCAAGAAAAAAGGTCTTCAAATCAATGAAATTACTTAAACCGAATTCTGATCGCGACAATATCATAATACTTTTAAGATGTTGTCAATCAGGGCTGCGTTTCATGGAGAGTCCTAAGTCTTAAGTTTGTCTTAAGTCAAAAATTGTGACAATTTTGCGTTTCAAAGAAAGTCTTAAAAAAGGTCCTAACTTAGGACTCCTAAATTTATGACCAAAAACAGTCCTAAGTCTAGGAGTGTTTTAAAGGTATCTTAAGATTGTCCTAAGTTAAACCACTCAAAAATCAAACAATTTTTTGTTGAATTTTGTTTTGAAAACTATCTAGAATGATAGATAATGGTCTAACTAAGAAAATAAATCCGAACACCAATATCTTTAATTCAGTCATTAACGCTGTACAGACGTTTAAAGAGTTGTTTACATGACGTCACAATGTAGCGCCAAATATCGCGTGCAAAACAAGACGCATCTATTTATAATAATAATATTACTGCGCGCTGTACATCGTATCCATTTTTTTACTATGAAATTAAATAAAACGGTTATTTTATCGTTTTTCTTGAAATGTGGTATATATTTTCACTCAACAGGATAAGAGGGCAATGTAACATTTCTTTTTATACTTGATATTATCAATTACATAGTAAATCCAATCCGGGATTATGCGCGTGCCACTGTATTTTGTAACTTTTTTCAGGAGAGCAAATTGGTCATAAGTCTTAAGTTTAAGACAAAAGATAGGACAGTTACTTGAAACGGTCTTAAAAGCAAAAACTTTTTCTCCTAAAGTTGGTCATAAGTCCTAGGATTTAGGATTAACTTAGGACTCACCATGAAAC
Source organism: Ruditapes philippinarum (assembly GCF_026571515.1). Lineage (NCBI taxonomy): Eukaryota > Metazoa > Mollusca > Bivalvia > Venerida > Veneridae > Ruditapes > Ruditapes philippinarum. The sequence goes on from NW_026852493.1 coordinate 1,270, forward strand.
GCAGCCCTGGGTTATAAATGAAAAAGGGAGACAAAAGAAAAATACTTATCTATTGAGACTTGAGTTTCAATTATATCTTTCTAGAATACGCCTTCTAGCGTAAATATTATATTATATAGCAGCTCAAATCCTCGATATTTAGGTTCATAAAAGAAAACAATTAAAACAAAGATACTTTTTGTTAAATGACAATTACAGTAAAAATAACAAGAGAGCGTTTTAAATTGAAATACTACTACTTTTAATCATGATTTTAACATGAATTTATATCTTGCGACATTTAACGGTAGTGTTGCGACATTTAACGGTAGCAGAAATTCGTGCGACATTTAACGTTAACATTGCGACATTTAACGGCAAATGATTTTGCGACATTTAGCGGCAGTTGCGACATTTAGCGGTATTGGTGCGACATTTAGCGGTAAGTGCGACATTTAGCGGCGTTGCGACATATAACGGCGCCACACCTTCTCCACGACGTGTACGTGCCGAGAAGAAACAACTAGTTTCAGACCAGTTACCTTTATACCTTTATATAGTCTTTTAAATCGTGCGATAGTGAAAAATAAAAGGTAACTTAAAACGTCTGACCTTCACTTGAAGATTTAATCGACTATAAGATTAAATACATTTGAAAACAATCATTTATACTTTCATTCTCAGGGAAATAACATTTATCGGAACGTTTAAATACATTTTTTCTTCTATTATTATTTAAATTTTATAAAGGAAATTAATACACTTGTTACTATATATAGTAACAAAATTGCCTATGATTTCAACTGATTATGAGTGTCACGTGACCTATTATGAGTTTGCGGCCCGGGGCCGAGAACTAGTTATCAGCCCGCAGAACATGTGCACGTGCACAAACTGAAACAATGACGTCATATTTTACGTCATGAAACAGTTAACTGTAAAAGTGAAAGTAGGTTGACAGCACATCGTATTTAGTACAAACACATTTTTGTTACTGTTGAAATTTGAAGAAATAATACGACAAATTCAATCCGAAAAAAAAAATGAAAATAAAACTTGCTTCTTTGAACACACAAACAGTATTGTAAACATCTCCGTACAGAACACAAGAATTTCAACCAAAGAACTTCAAAGTAGATCTAGATTTCTATTTGTTGTTGTTGTTTTTTTCTTTTTTAAAAATGCTACTATTAGATCTACCAAGTGTATTAAAGACATTAATACACGTCAGAGTAGGGCCGGAAGGTGATAATCGGCCCTGAATGAATAATGGCCCTCGGGCTAAAGCCCTCGGGTCCATTATTCATTTTGCGGGCCGATTATCACCTTCCGGCCCTCTCCTGCCGTGTATTAACCTCTTATTACAGTTAATTCAATTAAAAAATAACATCGGCCTGAGAGGTGTATATCGGCTATTTAACACCGGTTTGGAGTTTTGATGCGTAGGAATTGACCACGAAGGCCGTAGGCCTAAGTGGTTAATTTTGTCGCATCAAAACGACAAAACCGGTGTTAAATAGCCGATATACACCTCTCAGGCCGATGTTATTTCGATTCTAACACGATAAAATAAGGAAAATCACTAATGTTATTTTCTAAGCGGAAATAACTTCCGGTGCCGATTTCCGTATAACGCTGTTCGATTTTCGCACCCTACTGTTGCGAAGATATAGAAATTATTAAACAAAAGAAATAGTAAGAAAAAACGTTATTTTGTCAAGTTTTCAACAATCGAAACTTACGTCGGGTTTACATCAGTGCCCCGTTTATCATTCTTGTATGTATGAAATAAGGTCAGCTTGTTTATGAATTAGTTGTTTACTTAGGATGACGTCATTACGCTGCTTACGGATTGGCGCCGTTTTGTCAAAATATTTATTAACTGATATGGATCTAATATGTGGCGTTAGTGTATGTGAGATATTATTTCGGTATTGTATGAAAAGAAAACATTATACAAACTGAAAATATAAATAAAAATGCTTTTTATTGTTGCTTTAAAATGCTTTGTAAACTATACAATCGAGGGTGAAAACATAACAGCGCATATACAAGTAGTCCCTAACCGGTGTTTATTGACAGTTTAACACCAGTTTTTTTCCTTCTTTGTCTATAGTGACAAAATCACGTGAGTGTTAGAATTCAATATACATGTAAAATGTATATACGTTTGCTTCAATAGTATAATGCGTTGAAAAATACTTCTGAAATTGGCGTTGACTATATATTTTTTTACAACGGAACTGACTACGTTTGTCAGTAATCTACCTGAAAGTGACTGTTGATATTTCTTAAATTTTTAATAATATAGATAATAGGGAAAGCGATGTAATATTTTTTTATTAATTTTATATTTATAAAATAAAAGATAACATATCGAATCATTGATCTATCATACATATTTCTCTGTACTTAAGCCTAAAATATAATGTTTTTTGGTTGGCACAAGCAAGATTTCCCCATAAACACGGTGGGGGCGACGGGGTGAGCATCATATGGATCTCCAAACTGTGCAACGGTAAAAATATGTGAATTTTTCTGAACCAGATTTGTACTAGAGACCTAAGTAAGATATTCAGAGGGTATTTTTTCAACTTTTTCATTTGGTTGATTATACTAATAAATGTTTGAACAGGCTCTCTGAAGTCATGGTTCACACAGTCGCCGATGACATGTACTGAATTAATTCGAGGCCAACTTTTCATCCATTAAAATGAAGCACATGTGCAGTGCAAGTTATTGTTCCTGAAGTCTAACGTATGAAGGTTGTTTAGATCTTGTATTATCCGAGGTATCGTGGGAAGCTGAGTTTCGTCAAGGCTTAACTGGTACAGGCTACTTTGGTTGGTAAAGGCGTGGTCATCGATTACATTTATTGGGTTCCTGCTGAGAAGAAGGCGGTTCAAATGTGTGAGATGGTCAAGGTCATTGACAAACAGTTCCGTTATATTGTTTTGCTTGGAAATCTAAAGTTCGTAAGTTAGTTAGGTTACCGATTTCTTGACATACTTTTGTGACGGTAGTTTCAGGCACTGTAGTTCCTGACATTGATGCTAATCTCGGATTCGACGACACAGATAAACTTGTCAAAACCGGAAACAACTGAAAAATGCTTGGAAATTCTGCTATGTCATTGCGGTCAAAGGTCACGGATAAAAACGGATACAAATCGGTAAAATTTTGTTATCACTAAGGTAAACATTGCACGTGAAGCAGAAGTTTCAAATAAGAAATAGCAGTAAGAATATGTGTCAAATTCGACGCTTTTAAATGCAACATCAGGCAGATCATTCATCGTGAAACAAAAGTCATTTGGCCATTCAATCATCGAATTAGATCCAACATAGAAAATTTCAAATTGTCCGCCAAGGGGCTTCAGAACTTCCGGATCAAAAGTCTTTATAGGGTTATGATGAATATCAAGGTATACTAACTTAAAAAAAAAAAGATTGGTAAGAGCAATTGGTAGAGCGATCTAGAGTTGTTAAAAGATTATTGTCTAGTTTTAATATCGTTATGTTATATCATGTATAGTTTGGAACGCGAGCGGAAGAACATCGCGCATGTGGCTTGAAGACATGTCTATGTACAGTTTGTCAGCGTGGATAGGAAAGAATATTCACGGATCACTATTATCCGGTTTTGATGAAACAAATAATAAAGTATTTTTATTATTTCCAGTTTTGATATTTTTCCAGTTTGTTTAACAGATATATTTGTTACCTTTTCGACATATTTCTGCGATCGTTATTGCCTCTATGCATCTGACAGCTCATTTCTACGGTGTCCTTATCGTGCCATTTAGAATGTCGTCCGTCGCGTCTAAGGGTAGACACACGACAATGCGAAGTGACATCGCGACAATGCGAAGCGACGCTCGACAACGCGAAGTGATATGCGACAATGCGAAGCGACGCTCGACAGTGTCAAACGATATGTCGCACTGTCGCCTAGAAATGTCGCGGTAAAAAAGGGCGACATTTAAGAAATGTCGCTTCGCGTTGTCGAGTGTCGCTTCGCATTGTCGAGCGTCGCTTCGCGTTGTCGCGATGTCACTTCGCGTTGTCGCGATGTCACTTCGCGTTGTCGCATTGTCACTTCGCATTGTCGAGTGTCGAGGTTGGTAGAAGTGCATACCACGACACTCGACAATGCGAAACGACAACGCGACAATGCGATACGACGCTCGACAATGCGAAGTGACACTCGACATCGCGAAGCGACATTTTTAAAATGTCGAGTAAATGTCGCGTTATTTTTTATGATTTTTTACACCGCGACGCTCAACATTGCGAAGCGACACTCGACAATGCGAAGCGACACTCGACAACGCGAAGCGATACTCGACAACGCGAAGCGACACTCGACAATGCGAAGCGACATTTGGAATAATATCGTATCGCATTGTCGTGCGTCTACCGGTGCTTGGTCAGAATTTACTAACTCACCGACAAACGGTGCGATCATGGAAGGGGTCGCACTAAACTGCTGACGAATTAGCTGACGATATAGAATATATAGGAAACTGCTGACCAGTTAAACAAAGAAGGATTATCGAAAACTGCTGACCAGTTACACAAAGAAGGGAAACATTGAAGGTGTCAAATTGCCGTTGGTGATATTACAGGCGAGGTCGAGAAATACTTGATAAAATGTTTTTTCAAGATGTCAATATTACAAATGATACATATTAATTATAAAAAATTCAATTGATATATACTGTATATTTCTCAATTTATTTTGATATAATATTTTATTTAAGTACCTTAATGAATTTTCTTCTATGTGTTATATATTGGTTAAAATTTTAAAAATGTAGTCAAAATATGATGTACGAAAAATCATAATTTGTTTCAAGTATGTATAAAACTATGCATCATAGGTTAAAATATATACATGTACATATACGTAATGTATATTTTAACAAAATACAATTATTATGTCGTATTTAGTGCAAATATGAAATAAAGTGATTTCTGTTTCCTTATTTGTTGTTCGTATAATTGTATAAGTAATATTGAACAAAAATTAATAATGTGCTAATTGTTATAGTTAATAAGCTTTTATTACATTATAAACAACATGTTTCCACAGATATCCATTAAACTGATAATTTATCGAGATCGATATGCCCCAAGGTAATATTAAAATCGATTTCACACGCGACGTGTCATTCTTGATTTATCTATGACAAAATACAATAAACAGTCAAAAATATGTTATTAAAATGCTGACCATATTGTAGAATCTGCTGAAAAGTTAGATATATAGAGAAAAATATATTTAAATGCTACGAAATTGTTACTCATTATGCAAATTTAATATATTTTATAAAATAATGTCGACATTTAATTAAGTAAAAACACTGCTGACCAATTTAATGTTAATTCAAATTGATTTAAGCCGTAAAACTCTCTTATTCTATATGGTCAGCAAATTTAACGCTCTTTACATTCAGGCGAGAAAATGCTGACCAGTTAAACATATAGTAGAATCTGCTGACCAGTTAGATATATAGGGAAACTGCTGACCAGTTAGATATATAGAGAAAAATATATTTTGCCGTGAAATTGTAATTCATTTTATAATGTATGCAAATTTTATATATTATATAAAATTATGTCGACATTTAATTAAGTAAAAACACTGCTGACCAATTTAATATTATTTCAAATTGATTTAAGCCGTAAAAGTCTTCTTATTCTATATGGTCAACAAATTTAACGCTCTTTACATTCAGGCGAGAAAATGCTGACCAGTTAAACATATAGTAGAATCTGCTGACCAGTTAGATATATAGGGAAACTGCTGACCAGTTAGAAATATAGAAAAATATATATTTTGCCGTAAAATTGTTACTCATTTTATAATGTATGCAAATTTTATATATTATATAAAATTATGTCGACAATTTATTAAGTAAAAACACTGCTGACCAATTTAATGTTAATTCAAATTGATTTAAGCCGTAAAACTCTTCTTATTCTATATGGTCAGCAAATTTAACGCTCTTTACATTCAGGCGAGAAAATGCTGACCAGTTAAACATACAGTAGAATCTGCTGACCAGTTAGATATATAGGGAAACTGCTGACCAGTTAGATACATTGTATATAGAGAAAAATATATTTTGTCGTGAAATTTTAATTCATTTTATAATGTACGAAATTCAATATATTGTATAAAATTTTGTCGACATTTAATTAAGTAAAAACACTGCTGACCAATTTAATGTTAATTCAAATTGATTTAAGCCGTAAAACTCTCTTATTCTATATGGTCAGCAAATTTAACGCTCTTTTCATTCAGGCGAGAAAATGCTGACCAGTTAAACATATATAGTAGAATCTGCTGACCAGTTAGATACGAGGGATGTCCGGAAAGTTCATATACATCTTCATTTTTTTTTATTGTAAAACAATACATACGCTGTACAAATTTTGTCAGCATAAAAATACATATCTAGCGAACACATTTATCAAAAATTACTGAACTGTGACTAACGTTTGTATTTTAAAAGTATTTACATACAACATATATACATAATCATGGAGCACTTTGACAACGTCAACGGCGTCAAATTAAATTCATGTTTACCAACTATTTAATTTCTTCCGATTTCAAAAGCCATCATGGTACCTGTCTGACGTATACTTAATACATGTTATTGCTTCATACATTTCATATTTAAAATTATTATTTAAAAATAAAGATTTCACTGGTTCCCATACTGTGTGTAAGATGTCTGCCTTTTTCAAAAAATGTTGTAACGCAATCTACGATATTTCAGCCATGCTACTTTTGGTCACTTCTGGAGCGTTTCTTATACAATATCCTGTCATCACCGCTTCTTTATCTTGTTTGACATTTATTCATTTAAACACAAGTTGCCTTTAACATTTCATGGTTAATTTTGTTTTAAAGGTAAAGATTATAATCTCAGTTGGCGCCATATTAGCGTTGCTATGAAGTTAAATATCATTACGTTGCTCCGTCCGTTAATTTGACGTCATTTTTGCAACACAAAATGTACGCACCTTCATTGCCTATAATCTACGGAATGCCGTTAGGGCCATTGCCTATGAATGTGTTGATCTGAAACGCGATAGTCGATAGTACGATGGTGAAAACGCGAAATCACGAAACTACGATGGTGAAAACGCGAAAGTACGATGATGAAAACGCGAAAGTACGATGATGAAAACGCGACAGTACGATACTACGATGATGAAAACGCGATAAACTATCGTGTTTTCACCATCGTATTGTCGCGTTTTCACCATCGTAGTTTCGTCATTTCGCGTTTTCATCATCGTACTGTCGTGTTTTCATCATCGTACTATCGCGTTTTCACCATCGTACTATCGCGTTTTCATCATCGTACTGTCGTGTTTTCATCATCGTACTATCGCGTTTTCAACATCGTACCGTCGTGTTTTCATCATCGTACTATCGCATTTTCATCATCGTACTATCGCGTTTTCATCATCGTACTATCGTGTTTTCACCATCGTAGTTTCGTGATTTCGCGTTTTCACCATCGTACTATCGACTATCGCGTTTCAGATCAACACATTCATAGGCGATGGCCCTAACGGCATTCCGTAATAATCGCCGTAAACAAGCTGTTTATTTACGTATGACATCATAATTTACACTGAATATCATGTTATACTATCCTATGATGTCACAAAATTAAAACGAGAGATTGCATTAAAATTACATCTTTTAGCAACTTTTTATTCGAGTAGCTATCATCATGAAATCAAAGTGCTCCGTGGTTCGTTGATCATGTTGCCATGGTGATCGGCGCTTTGCGAATATTACTTTTATCATGTTTTTTAATTTAGAAATATGTAGCAGATAAATACTTAAGTAAAGTATTAAATCATCATATTGATATGTCTGCTTAAAATAATTTTATAGCCTTGTCTACGAACTTTCCGGACAGCCCTCGTATATAGGGAAACTGCTGACCAGTTAGATATATAGAGAAAAATATATTTTGCCGTGAAATTGTAATTCATTTTTATTATGTATGCAAATTCAATTTATTTTATAAAATTATGTCGACATTTAATTAAGTAAAAACACTGCTGACCAATTTAATGTTATTTCAAATTGATTTAAGCCGTAAAACTCTTCTTATTCTATATGGTTAGCAAATTTAACGCTCTTTACATTCAGGCGAGAAAATGCTGACCAGTTAAACATATACACATGTAGTAGAATCTGCTGACCAGTTAGATATATAGGGAAACTGCTGACCAGTTAGAAATATAGAAAAAAATATATTTTGTCGTGAAATTTTAATTCATTTTATAATGTACGAAATTCAATATATTTGTATAAAATTTTGTCGACATTTAATTAAGTTAAAACACTGCTGACTTATTTAATATTAATTCAAATTGCAATTATTGCTTTTGAAAATACATTTTTTTTCCGTTACAAGATTTTTCTATTGAAATATCACTAACAAGAGATTTTGATAAAACTCATAACATCATAATTCTTTATAAAACATTAATTCAAATTTTTGCATATCTTTAGAGGTATAAAAAGCTGTTAATATATCCTTTTAAAATCACGGATTTATATTACATGTAGTAATGTAAATCCGTGTTAAAATGTATGATATTATGGTACTTTAAATGTATATATTAATTTAGTTTATAAACATAGTCATATAAATGCAAAAATTAAAAATATAATTAAAAGAATAAAAGTAATTTCCCATCTTTTTATTACCCCCTACGGCGTGTTTATATAACTTCACACCTTCAATGTTTCCCTTCTTTGTGTAACTGGTCAGCATTTTCCGATAATCCTTCTTTATTTAACTGGTCAGCAGTTTCCTATATATCTATATCGTCAGCTAATTCGTCAGCAGTTTAGTGCGACCCCCTTCCATGATCGCACCGTTTGTCGGTGAGTTAGTAAATTCTGACCAAGCACCGGTAGACGCACGACAATGCGATACGATATTATTCCAAATGTCGCTTCGCATTGTCGAGTGTCGCTTCGCGTTGTCGAGTATCGCTTCGCGTTGTCGAGTGTCGCTTCGCATTGTCGAGTGTCGCTTCGCAATGTTGAGCGTCGCGGTGTAAAAATCATAAAAATAACGCGACATTTACTCGACATTTTAAAAATGTCGCTTCGCGATGTCGAGTGTCACTTCGCATTGTCGAGCGTCGTATCGCATTGTCGCGTTGTCGTTTCGCATTGTCGAGTGTCGTGGTATGCACTTCTACCAACCTCGACACTCGACAATGCGAAGTGACAATGCGACAACGCGAAGTGACATCGCGACAACGCGAAGTGACATCGCGACAACGCGAAGCGACGCTCGACAATGCGAAGCGACACTCGACAACGCGAAGCGACATTTCTTAAATGTCGCCCTTTTTTACCGCGACATTTCTAGGCGACAGTGCGACATATCGTTTGACACTGTCGAGCGTCGCTTCGCATTGTCGCATATCGCTTCGCGTTGTCGAGCGTCGCTTCGCATTGTCGCGATGTCACTTCGCATTGTCGTGTGTCTACCCTTAGACGCGACGGACGACATTCTAAATGGCACGATAAGGACACCGTACATTTCTAATATTGAATGGTTGAAACTTCAATTATCATTGGACAATCGTATTCAATATACACTTATCTGAAAACACAAATTGAACGTAACTATAAATTGGTTAAAAAGGCATTTACCAAGTTTAATGACCGTGTATATAATGTGTGCTATATGACACTAATATTGTGTCATGTATCGTATCAAAATCTTTATTTCTAATTATATAATAATATCTTGCAATTGCATTGAAAAGAAATTTAAAAAAAGAAATTCTTTTTCCGTCCCAAAATATTCCTTTTATTAAGGTTCAGATGACGTTTTCATTATTAAAATGACAGACAAACTACTGAGTGTGCCTGTCAATGCAAATACATCATTTTTCTCTCGTTTGTCATTTTAAACACTGGTATACGTGGTAACCGTTTTTTAGAACAGTCGATTCACAACATAGATGAGCATTGTACTGGTGCATCGCATGTGTCTTCAAATATAAACCTATCTGACAGAATTGAAATTGCACCCACAATCAGTACAGCAAAGACTTTCGTTACCTATGCTAAGCATATCTGAAAAGAAATACTGGTTTTTCAACTCAATGACAGTATGTTACTTTTAAAATTATTACCTTTATCTCATGAATAGCAGGTAAATGCCTTACACCAAATTACTGGGGCGTCATAATTTATCAACTTATCAAACTTTATCAAAAAAAGTTTGTTGTTTCATACGTGATATTGCTGAAACACTACAAATGATCACAGCATGTGATTGTTTATCTTATTATCAAAATATCAAAGTTATACATAAATCCCCCAGGCAAATCAGTATTCATCCAATAGATACGTTTTAAAATTAATTTATCAATTTTCATTTTTGTTTTGATATTGGTCAGTGAAATAATTTCACATACAATTACACTTACATTGCTACAGACAGTATTCAAAACAACATGGCAAGAGCAAAAATATCAAAATAGGTATATCTTTTAATGATAATGCACTCTGTTTATATGTTGGCCATTCAGAGGTTTGAAGTTTAGCTTAAATATATGAAATAGTTTGTTATAAATGTGATACAGTTGTTGAAATCAATCAACTTACTTTAGTCAGTACGTCCTTGCCGTTTTAGGCGTTTTGACTTTCATTTAATCTGAATACAACATTTCATTGCACTTTGTTTAAGTAAAGGATACCTTTAAACATTTTCTTTTCAATTCGTTTCAGATTTTTTTTTATCTGAAGTCCATATACCTGTAGGGCATAAAACTCTTTTATAAGTATCTAAAGTTTGACATATGTATATATTTCTCTTTCAAATGTAGGATTTAAAAAATTGAATGAATAAACTACTTACACGCTCAATTTAACTTTACGATAATTTTATTTATGAAATTAAATATGCCTACAGTATAATGCTTTTTTTCCATGGGTTCTTCAGAATGGTAATACACAATATATATTTATAGAATCCGATTTATATTACCAGGAATAATGTCCAATTAGATCCCTGATAGTGGTTACCAATACAAAGTATATTTTTCTAAAATATTACGAAAGCATTGCGTTTTTTGGTTTGTTGCACTATGCTCGTTTTGACTTTTTTCGCACTTATATACTTAAATTATTTGCTAATGGTGGATTTGTAGTTTACCCACCGGATCATGGTAGTAAGCCACTTTGAATTTTCACCAGAGTCCAGTTCGAAAGTGACATGCACCGTTCGGAAATCGAATCCGGTTCGCCCGGTTTTACAGTCAATCGCTCAAATAATTGAGCTAACCGGACGGTGTACTTTGTATGCTAAAACAACTATGTGATAAGATACTATAGCAACTTGTATAGAAATATTTGGTACATTTTAAGTCTATAAAAACAGGCATTGTTCTTAGATTTCGCATCAATGGATGTGATGATTTTCTTTCATTGTCTGGATCATTTTGACGAATTCTTACGGTGTATCCCTGTACCTTAAGAAAAGGTACATAATGACGATTGAAAGCTATCTGATAACATATAATAATGATTTACAACACAAAAATGTACATTAACTTATCTTTTTTGTACTCTAATATTTGAACAAGCATTTTGTTTACTTAGATAAAAATAGTGATACGGTTATGTGTACTGATTTTATGAAAAACATTTTTTAATAGATTAAAGAACAGTGAGTATTCATTTTATCAAATGATAAAACAATCATGTCTAAAAAATGTTATTTCATAAGGAAGTACTGATCATAAAAGGAAATGAAAAAACAAGATCAACAAGGAAGGGCGGCATTCAATAAACGCATCAAGAACACAACCCAGCATCATCGGAAAGCATCCACCTCACCCCCTACACCAACCCCCAACCTCTCAAACCCCCTTCCCCACCAGAGGTTTAACAAACAAATAATCAAACAAAAACAAACAAACAAACACACAACAACAACAACAAAACAAAAATAAAGATAAAACAACAATAACACACAGAACGATTCCATAAGAGGTTATTGATGAGAACAACACCGTTTAAGCGCCTTTGTCTATAAGTTTATGCCTATATTATTACTGAATGCCTTAAACTTCAAACAGATAAAATTAATTATTGCAATCAAATTGTTAAAAACTTTAGTTATTTACAAATTAAAAATGTATAAATTATATCAAATATTATCGCTTCAATGCTTGTTTGATTGGGTTTCACGTCACACTTACACAACCAGTTCTGGTATAGGTCTTATGGCGACGTTCCAACTTTACTGGTGGAGGAAGACTTCAGGTGCCCTTCCGTGCCTTATGTCAAACTTGAACGGGCACCTGGGTAGAACCACCGACGTTCAGTAAATTACATGGGTAGCTTTCTCACATGAAAGAATCCAAAGTCCCTGTCGGGATTGAAACCCACAGCGGTAAGGGGCAAGTCGTTTCGAGTCAACGACCTTAATCACTCGGTCACGCAACAATGTTAATCAGTGTTTACTTAAACATCATTTGAGTCGCGTCAAGACAAAACCAACATAATGGGTTTGTTACCAGTATGGATCCAGACCAGTCTGCGCAACCGCGCAGTCTGATCAGGATCCATGCTGTTCGCTATCAGTTTCACTACTGTTATAGGGTTTGTAAGCGAACATCATGAATCCTGGATCCATGCTGGTCGCAAACACATTATGTTGGTTTTGTCGTGACGCGGCTCATTTATTTATGGAAATGAATCTTCAAATTTGACAAATGAACAAGTGATTATCACAGACTTGGTTTGATTGGGCTTGTTCATGAGAGGAAACGAAACTTAAAAGGAATCTTGTCTACAACTGCTGCGCCCATCTCCTGCCCAACCCCATCATCTCTGACAGGGGCTTCTCAATATAAATGCATGCACATGGAGTGTGTCTTTTCTTGAGAATGTAAGTGTTCAAACCAGCCCGGGTGAAGTAAAAATGCTGCCGTTGTATGCAAAAATGTATTTCTTTTCGTGTTTGCCTATGGAAAATGCTGTGAAAGTGGCTAACATTGTAACAGAAAATAAACCACACTGTTTTATTACTTTTCATTGCTGTCGTTACTTTATCCACAGAGGCTTTGAAACTATCATTTGTAATATTTTTCTCTTGACAGGAAAAAGATTTTAATGCGAAAGGTGCATCGAAAAAACTTTTTATTGACACATTAGCAAGACAAAACAAGATTCATTACAACCAAATTTCCACTATATAAGTAAGCCTAATCAGTTATGTTACTCACTGGTGCCACTGCCTAAGTAAATTTCCAAAAAGCAATATTAATAAATATTCATCAATTAAAGATAGCAGTATGTGTCTGAATCAACATATTTCAACTATATTTGTTGTGTTAAGATTACTTCTGCGCAATCGTATTCAATCACATTGTCAGTAATTGCTGTGAAAAGCAAGTGCTTAAAGTTAGTGATATTATCTTATTCGTACACTTGACAATATTGAATGTTTGGCTCATTTTCAAAATTTTCATAATCTAGAGACAAGCTGCATTAATTCATAGTCCAGTACTTGAATTTAACAACATATTACCATATTTAATGAAGAACAAAGACTAATTGTGGATAATAAAACTTCGGCAAGCATATAAAACAACGGATAAATTGCCGTTACAAACAGTTTCTGAAGCTACCGTCTACGAAAAACCTTTATTTTTAAAGAATTCCTTTTCATATTCTACTGTCGAATGGTTTCTTTTTCAATATTATTTTTTTAGCACAAAGCTCAACAGGTTACATTCATTTTCTGCCATCTCTTATAATTAAGAAATAACGAATGACAAATTTCCCCAAATATTTGATCAGCTGGAAAACTGTGGTATTGTAGAATTATTCAATGTAACCCTTTACTAGTCAGTTTCTTATTGGTAATTACATTTCGTTAATAAAATATGTGTAGGCTACATTTCACTTAAAATTGTACAATAGTATTTTTTGAAAAAAAAAGAGAAAAAAAGAAGAAAAAACAAAAAAAAAACACACACACAAAGTAACTAATAAAAAAAGTATAAAGTAACTATAAGAATGTATTGTAATTGAAAAGGTCCATCATTTTCGAAAAATGATTTCACATAGTTGAACCATTGTTTGCTTCTTTTGGCCATATGTAAATTTTTAGTGATTTAGTATTTTGTTATGAAGTCCAAATACCACTTTGTTTACTTACATTTTGCTACTTTTATTGCAATATATTTCAAATTTATCACTTCTTTATATAAATGATTAGCACCTCACGTTCTAAACCCAGTATTGTAACATATAAAGCACGTGTGTCTCTTTCAACAGAAGATAAAAAGTTGATTCCTTTCTGAGACTAAATGTACCTCAGTTTTTTTTAAAGTATTGAGCATATAAATTCGCCGCCTGGACGTAAACAATTCGGAAAATGTTTTAGAAACGTTCAGATCTCAAATTGATAATGATTACTCTCAAAACACATTATTTCATAGAGTTCTATGTTTCTTGTTTCATAAAACAACATACATGTACTACTTTGGCTACATTACCAGTGTAAATTGTGTCTTTGATTTTGTGTCTTAGGGTTTTACTTTATAATTGATTTCTTTTTTTAATCTTTGTTTGTTCCTTTTTTAACAATCTTATTTCGTTCAAATCGTTTATAGGATTTTCTTCTTTTCTTTTTGTTAAATTGAGCCTTGATTTTAAACTGAATGTTTCTGTATTTCTTACCATCCTTTTCTGGTTTTAGATTATCATTATTGCTTAATTAATATTGTACCTTTTGTCAAATATAGAATTATGTTTTATCAGATTTATGTAAATCACTCTTGAACATTTATTATTTATGAAAAGAGTGTTATATAAATGTGGTGTATAATAATAATAATAATAATAAT